>NC_056737.1:1028307037-1028344856 GCF_019279795.1 Protopterus annectens
TTTTGACCACCTGGAACCCTTTTGACCTCCCCCTTTTTCACTATTATCTGCCTCATTTGCATGGAATTGACTACTAATACATGGTTACGGCGCCGATCACCGCCACCACTCCTTGACAACCATTGCGCTGGGGTTGAAGCTTTACATACATACTATAGTGTGTGGTGGCTGTGCAGCTGATGTGTGTTATACTGCTCTTTTAGGACATTGTCATATTATTTCATTGCTTTGCAACTTCTGTGCACATATCCCGGGGGTCTGCTGTTCTTTCTACGTACGTGCCATTTATGTCATTTTTTACATTTTGTGCATATTTTCTTTGGACATTCTCGGTGCCTTTCCACATTGGCATATTGCACCTATATGATACCTGACTTTGACAGCCTTCCGTTACTCCTCGGTCATGTTTGGGTAAATGTAAACCGTTTTTTTTTGGTTTACATTGCCGTGCGTCTTTACGCCACGCCCGCGCCACGTGGATCGCTATTTGCCCTCATTTGCATGGTGCAATACCGCACACAGTGTGTTTTGCATACCTATGCCGGGGGCGGAGACGGTCCGGCGCACGCCGGTAGTGCACGTGGAATTCATTCATACCTGAATCGCTCAGCAGCCATATTTGGCGTTATAACGCCGACGCTATGCTGGCGCCTGGCGCAAGGTTCATGAATCCGGGGGTGTATCTTTTTGATTTTGCATATTCACAGGTCCTGTTTATACTGTATTTTTGATGTAGTATATTCACGGGTCCTGTTTATACTGTATATTTTTTGTTTTAGTGTATTCACGGGTCCTGTTTATACTGCATTTTTTGATTTTGCATATTCACTGTTTTTTTTTATACTGTATTTTTGATGTAGTATATTCACGGGTCCTGCTTAGATTGTATATTTTTTGTTTTAGTGTATTCACGGGTCCTGTTTATACTGTATATTTTTTGTTTTAGTATATTTATGTTTCCTTTTTAAAGTGTATTTTTTTGATTATAGATATTTGCAGGTCCTGTTTATACTGTATTTTTTTATTTAGTATTTTCATGGGTCCTGTTTATACTGTATATTTTTTGTTTTAGTATTTTTATGGGTCCTGTTTATACTGTATTTTTTTGATTTTGCATATTCACGGGTCCTGTTTATACTGTGTTTTTTGATTTAATATATTCACGGGTCCTGTTTATACTGTATATTTTTTATTTAGTATATTCATAAGTCCTTTTTATACTTTATATTTTTTGTTTTAATATATTCTTGTGTCCTGCTTTTACTGTATTTTTTTAGTATATTCACAGGTGAATCTTTATCTGGTACCAGCACTGTAGAACTGCGCCATCTGATGTTAGAAGATCTGTAGCCTCTGATGATGATGATGATGATGGTAGTGAGGATGAGTTCCCATGGTCAGGTGTTACAAGGTGTATGTTTATCACAGGGTGTTTGGCCTGCTTCCTGTTCCATTCTCCATCTTCCAGCTTACCCACTTCCACTCAAACTCTCTCACACCTCATTTTACACTCCTCTCCCAGTCATATCAAAATATTTCTTCTAGCTTCTATAATTTCACTTTCTTACTACTCCTCTCCCACCCAACACCCATGCAGCATCCTTACTCTCTATGTTGCCTCTCATACCCATTACACATTCCTTACAAAGGTTCAAATCCCACACCCCCTTTCATTAAAAAAAAGTTTCTGCATCTGTTTTCACTTCTTAGAATTACATCTACAAATAACTTAACCCTGCCATTCACACTTTGTTTTCTAATAAAAAAATCATTTAATTTTTTCACCTTAAGCTGCCAACATTTCTAGTCAAATTCACTCTAAAAATATTTACACCACAAACTAGAGTCACATTGTGACTAACTTATAACCTCCTTTATACTGCAGTCTCAGTAGTCAGTCAGAACTCCTTACCATTTGCTTTGCTTATTGATGACAGTATAGGGAATAAACTAGTCCAAATGGGCACAACTTCATAGCTATTACTATGTCTTAGCTGAAGAGAGATAACTCTAACATCCATCACTTTTCCCCTAACTTTGAATATTTCTGACATTCAAATTGATAACAGAAATGGGTGTGGTTTGGTACTATATAAATCACTTTTAAAGATTAGAAATATGAATAAAGGTAACACCCCAACTGCCTCTTATTCTACAATGGCTACTCATGAATATTCTGGCTTTCAAAAGACAATTCACCTAGCTATTGCTTGCCTGCCTCCTCCAACATCTCTGCATACGTTTCAGCATTTAATTCATAGCATTATCATAGTAGTCAATGAATACAAAAATCTTATAATTCTGTCATTAAACTAAAATTGTCAAGACTCTGTGCTGATGACATTTCAAACCTCTTAGCAGACCTTGATCATATTGAAATGATCAGAAAACTCACCCATCCCAACCTAAAATCAATTCACCATTGTGTTTTAAATTTGCTAATCACCAACAACCCAAAACGGTTCCTCTATTTCTGTTTAGTTACCATTATTTAGTGATGTAGACTTGTATCTTTCAGAATTAACGACATATCAGTTGAGATTTCCCCAAACACACACCTCTTTCAGTCCTATAATTTCAGCATTATGTCTATAATTCTGAACCCACTTATCATTACTATACTAGTCACCAATCTTCACCATACAAGACAAGAAAGCAACAGCTGAAAGTCTAATCCATATCTGCTTAGAGCTTCTCAACAATTTTTTTCCATTAATTGCCACACCCTAAAAAAGTAATAAATAGTGGTTTGCAAACAAGCTAAATTACTTTCTCACCTTCAGAGATGAAGCCTGGCACTATTGGAATAAAAAAAAAATGAGCTATCTAGAAAAAAAAATGCAGTCCTGTAATCTAAAAAAAATCCCCAGGAGTTAGTTACCTGCCCGATAGTCAAATTACATTCTGTACTAAGTCAGTCAAATGTTTTCTGGAATGCAGTAAACATTATAACAGGCAAATAATTTCTGGAATGACGTAAGCATTTTAGCATGTTAAAAATTCATTAACAGGCATTCCACATGAAATACATTGAAATTCACCTAAGGCCATCTCTAATGCTTGCTCCAACTTCATAAAATAAATCCTTAAATGCTAACCATCTCCCTCCTTATACACCACTGTTTTATTTTAAGGAGATCAAACTCAAAGTTATTGAACCTTGGGTGTTTAAACAGGAAATAATTACTTAGTGTTTCTAAGAGATTACCTTAGGTGAGTGTTTTTTTTTACCTATGTGTTAAGTTGGTAAGTCCACTAACACATGCATACATCTCAACGGTCCACATTTTCACAGAATGTTCATATTTTTGCTTCATATTTTTGGGTTGTTCCTCATAAAATGTTAGGTTCCTGGCAAATCACTGAGGCTTGAGGTCACTGAATAATGGCAAACATTTCAGTCTCAGACCTTATATCAGACTTCATAACATTCAGAAAATACATGCTGAGGGTGTGGCAGTTAGCAGCAGAACATTTTTGCTCTGCCTCTTTCAAGTTTTCCTGACAGGACTTTTTGATCCTAAATTAAGGAACTGTCTTCAAAACATCTTTTATATAACAATAGAAGTCTGAAAAGAATCCAGCAAGAATTTTAGCTTTTGAAGACTTCATATTGATTTTATCCTGTCAGAAGTTTTTGAGTCGAGTGTTAACTATGAGCCATCTCAAAGCTTCCTCACAGGAGAATGTAATGAAGAAGGAATTACAGTCTCTTATATCCAGTATGTAAGAAATATCACTTAAAACAGATAAATGGAAAATACAATGGGCACTATAAAATGGGAAACTAAAACAAATTGATCTATTAAATGAAGTAATTAAGAAACATACAGAACAAATCACTTCCATGGAGGAATCTCTGAATCAGGTAGATTGAAGGTTAAATGAAAAGGAAACTCAAGTTGAATTACTACTGAAACAGGGCTCCTTTCTTCTGGAAAAGGCTGATGATCTTAACAGCAGATCCAGAAGAAATAACATAAGAATATGTGGCATCCCTGAGAAGGAAGAAGGAAACAACATGTTGCAGTTTCTGAATGGTTGGATACCAAACATATTGGACTTACCAGAGCCATTTTCTTTTGGAATTGGACAGCACATAGGTCTCTCTCTAAGAATATTACTACAACAAATAATCCATCTGCACCAGGATCTGTAATAGTTATTTTTTTTTCCACACAGGATAAAAACTGCCTGGTATTACTCCCCAATAACTTTTAATGGAAAAACCATTAGATTTTACCATGATTATGCAACTTCAGTAATGTCTAAAAGAAAAGGTTGTATTTCGTTAATAAAACATCTCAAGAAATTAAACATTATGGCTCAAATTCTATTCCCAGCAAAAATCTGCATTTTCTTATCATTAGATGAAGCCCTGGAATTTTCTCAGAAAAATAATCTTTTGGATAAACAAGAAAAAAATGGACTGAGCTTTGATGAGCCTTAAATTAAATGCAGTAAAATGGATGGACAACAATAGGAAATGAATAATGATTTATTTCCCTTCTTGTGGACTTGTATTGCTTTTATGTGAATGCTGTACTTTAATATAATTGCACTGTTTCAGAAACTATGGAAGTGCTCCATGTTCTAAAAGATAAAGCTTTTCTTTTATTCTAATTATATTTATGAAACAACATTCTTACTAACAAATGTCTATTTAGTATAACAATGTGTGCCATTATGACCTGAAAATGTTATGCTGAAATCCTTCTGTGAGGAGTGATGGAATAATACAGGAAACATGGTCTCTATTTAATACTAGCTAAAATATTGATAAATATCCATATGGTTGCTACTAATCTGTAGCATCTTTGATTAGAAAATGACTAAATTCAGAATGGACTTTGTTTTAATAGTGAAATAATGGACAAGTTTTATCTATGGTATTTAATAATATTTTAAGAACACTTGTATATTCTTTTATTCTTTGTTTCATTCTGGCAAATTAGTTGAAATGTGTAGATAGCATATTGTTTATGTTAAATATTGAGTTTGTGTTTCAAAGAAGCTGTTTAAAATGTTCCAGTAAGTTCATTACTGTTGCTGAATACATTGTTCACATATTTATAGTGATCGTACAGCTATAGAAAACATTTTATCACTGTTTCCTGCTTACAATTTTTTTTTACCTTGATATGTTTAAATTGAGTTGCAAGCTGTTCAAAGCAAGAGAAGCAGATTTGAAGCTGTGCAAGTGTTTGGAAGTGCCAGGAAGCCAAAGATGACAGGATGAGAGCTGAACTTCAAGAGACTGCTTTAAATGAATTTAAAATGTTATGAATATAGTGTGCCATATGGAAATAAACACAATTAGGTCAAGAACAACTAGAAAAACATCTTATTATATTGTATGGGATAATTTACAAAATTTGTTAAAAAAATCCTAATTTCAATAGCATGCTATTTTAGTTTAATTAATTGATCTGATTGTAGTGGATGTCTTTGTAAATACTTTAGTTGTTTTGTTGAATGTTATAATCATATCTATTTTTAATTACTTGTATAAAATTGTTATGATATTTATCTTGTATGTTAAAGCAATAAACCTGTTTTGAAAAAAAAAAAGAGACTGCTTTGAGATGGAATATTGCAATGGAAATGGGCCTTATAGCTTCATAAAATGGCAATGTCAGGATATTTTATCTTGTTTGTTTCCAAATATGAGAAATATTTTATGTACTTTGTTTATGAACTTTAAGGCAGGAAAAATTAAAAGTACTGAAATGTGTTTAAAGTACGTATAAATTGTACATTAAAATGAATGGTAATAGCAATGGCTAAATACCGTCCTGCACTAGAAATGAATACATTTAAATGGCAGCACATATTAAGCTGCTTGAATAAAAGCAGCTAGTTGATGCTTAGTTTAAATACAGATAAATTAATCTAGTGTTCATTCTTGATGAAAGAAAATGTTATTTATAAATTCTATTTCTATCTATATAAAAAGTTATAATGAATAGATACAGCCAGCACTGTTAATTGAATAAATGTAACAGCAGACTAATTTGTACTCTATAACATAAACTGTTTTCAAGAAAATGCTAAAAGGACATAAACATTGTATTTTTTGATTAGTATAACATTTTGTGGCAACAGAAGCAAGTGATTTTGTAATATAATATCAATTAAATGAGTGGACTAATACTCTTTTTATGTTCCTGACCAGAAAAAGTAGCCATAATGATGTAAATAGTAACACTGACTATACCCGGGAGTGGTTACAAAAATGTCATCTCTATGTTTGTCTGTATTTTTGTTAAACATGTATTCTTTTGATTATATGGATTGCTCTAATGAAATAAATCCTAATTAATAAGTTATGTTTTATAATCTTTAAATAAATATGCTATGTATGAATATTTGGGGGAGGAGGTAGTAAATAAATAGAAATCTCATGTAGATGCATTATAATATAAATGACAACAATAGCTGTTAAAACATCTATAGAGTTTAATGTCATAAATTAACTATTGAATGGACTTTATTCTCTCTGTTTTACTGATGGTTAAAACTTTACTGTATTTATTATTTGCTTAATATTGCTGGTCACTGTCTGTATTCTTTTCATCTGGTTTTACAGTGGGGGTTGCTTTACATTCTGTGAAGCCAGCCTATCCAAGATGTGAGCATAGCATTTTGTGTTATCTGATTGCCTGAGGGTCTAAGTTTTCTTTTACACTACTGCTATAAGGAGTCACATTCCTGTGACACTGTATCAGTATCAGAGCTGCTCCTTGTAGCCTGGTTGTGACTGATTATATAGCCATCTTGATACATAAAACTTATATAAGTATACTTTTTTTGCACTTGATCTGTTTCAATGATAGTTAACTGTGCTGCATTTATTTGCTTAATATTGCTGGTCACTGTCTGCTGTTTGTTTTTCTGTTTTACTGATAGTTAACAACATTGTGCTACATTTATTTATTTGCTTGACATTGCCAGTCACTGTCTGCATTATTTTCAGCTGGTTTCACAGTAAGGGATGCTTTACATTCTGTGAAGCCAGCTTATTTAAGACACGAGCATGGATTTTTGTGTTATCTGATTGCCTGAGGGTCTATGTTTTCATTTATACTATTGGTATAAGGAGTTACATTTCTGTGAGACTGTGTCAGTATCAGAGCTGCTTCTTGTAGCCTGGCTGTGACTAATTCTATAGCCATCTGGATACACAAACCTTATATACTTTTTTGCACTTGATCTGTTTCAGTGATAGTTAAAAAAACAGTGATGCATTTGTTTATTTGCTTGATATTGCCGGTCTCTGTCTGCAGTTTGTATTTCTCCAGCCTCCTGCCCAAGTTTTGTTGTATTATTAAACTTGGTGTCTTTGGAATTGCCCACCACTGCTGTAAATTTGATTGTGGACACTTCTCCCAGTCCCATCTCATTTGCTGATTATTCTGAGTACAGTGTGATCATTTGGGAAGGACTACCCCTTTGCTTCTTTGATTTTGGACACTCCTCCCAGTCCCATCTCATCAGCTCATTCTACTTTGTACACAGAGAATATTTGGGAAAGCCAACTCCTTAGTTTCTTAATCTTGAATTATCTTCTGTTTCCTCCCTCTCCACTTTAAAAAATACACTTTATTCAGCTGCTTTTATTGTAATTGTGTTCTTTCTACTTTATTACCTTATTTTGCTTTGCTGCTTGCTCTTAAGTGTTCAAGTGCTTTTATCCTGCTACATTTATTACTACTCATTAGTAGCCAGATTAAATTTGTCTGTTATTCTAAGCCTCTTAGTTTTAGTTTTAGCACTTGGGCTTCAGGCCAGTTATTTTACATTTAAGAAGGTTGTTGTGGTCTGCACTCTTGTGGACAAACCCTTATCAAAACCCTCTCTCCATAAGTCCATCCAAGTTTCAAAACACTATGTCTGGACAATTCCCATCAGTTTTTCCTGCCAACCTGGTCGACATGGGCATACTGAGACAGTGTAGCAACTGCTTCATGTTCACTGACAACCCTCTTCTCTTAGCACATAATTCTACTTGTAAGAAATACATCTGTATCAGTAAGCTAGAATCCATGCTCCCTCAGTCCACAGTCAGTAATCCTGATAAAAAGGAGATTGCCAGCACAAATGCCACACCACCCAAATCACATAGCCAAGCACAGCACACACACACTTATGCAGAGGTCTTCAATAAAAACTTACTTAAACAGCAGAGACCTCCAAAACACACTCACAGACAGTCCACACACAACACCAAACATATCACAGACAGCAGACAACACACCAGTGTCTCACAAAACAGCCCATAAGGCATAGCAATAAACCCATACAGACGATAAGGCTCAACATTAAACCAAGCATACTAGTCATTGGTGACTCAGTCATGAGACATACCAATGTCCCCCTCACCAGGCTCAACAAAGAGAAAATCAGGTCAGTTGTCTGTCAGGTGACAGAATCTACCACATCACATGCACACTTAAGTCTCTCCACAAAAGTACAAGTATGAATATGTCATTGTCCATGTTGGTGTGAATGACTTGAGATGTACCTCCCTGGACTATATGAAGAGAGACATGACTGAGCTGTTAGAGTATGTGTCCCAGGCAGGTATGACCCTAGCCCAAACAACATCCTACCTTCACCAAAAATGATACCACAATACCAACAAAAATAATTGACTTCAACAATTGGCTTAGTTTCTGGAGTCATTCAAGGGGATCCAGTATCTGTCTGCCTGGGATGACATGGTTGATAGGCCTTAATGCTTTGCCAAAGATGGCCTCCACTTGTCACCCCTGGGATTACAGATTCTGGCCAAGGCTCTTGCCACCCCATTGTGCCTTTTTTAGGCAATATCCCAAAGACAAATCCTCCAACATAAAAGATCTATCAAAAAGCAAATTGAATGTATTTCATTCATGTATGCAAGGCTCCTTTCACTTCTACTTTTATATTCTCCACTGTATAAACTAAGGTATTTTGAAAATACTTTCTGGCAGGTTTTGTAAATATTTAGTGAAATGTTGTTTTCATCTGTAAACTGTATACTGTATTACAGATTTTTAATGATTTGTCTAAATTTGTATAATGTCTTATGGAGCTTTTCTTCCCGGGACTCCATTGGAAATGGGCTCTTCTCAGCCCAGTGGACTATCCTGGTAAACAAACTGTAAAATAAAAATAAAATAAATAAATGTCATACTGCTTAATGCTAGGAACCTTAATCTGAAAATGCACTCACTGGAAGCTCTCCTTGCACTGGAAGATGCCATCATCTGTGCAGTCACAGAAACTTGGTTCAAGGCTGTGGAGAACACCTCTGCCTTACCAGGCTATACCTCATTCCACACATTCTGACCCCAAAATGAGGTTGGGAAAACTAAGGGTGATAGAGATTCTATCTTCATTAAAGACAAACACATGCCCAGACTGGTTTGCCAGCATGATGCACTAGAACAACTCTAGGTGCAACTGACAGTTGACAAGGCACCCATCCAAGTTGTAGCCAGCTACAGACCCCCTTCCATGACTCAGGACACTGACTCCTTCTACCTGGACCTACTTGACTCCATAAAAGTATCACCTAACACCCTGATCCTTGGTGACTTCAACTACCCCACCATATACTGGGTGAACTATTCCTGCACTAATACACTCACCCAATGAGTCCTTGACTTCATCAGTTCTACAGCACAAAGCCAACTCACCTCATCTCCCACAAGAGGAGATAACATTTTGGACTCGGTTCTCACCAGCATGCACGACCACTGCAGCACCCCCATAGTAAGCTCTTCCCTGCTGAAATCAAACCATTGGTCTGTCTCATTTAAAGTTTTGATCCTGCCCAACCCCCAGCCATAGCCATGCTAGAAAAATTCTCAAAAGCTGACTACAACCTTCTAATAGAGGGTCAGTAGCTTCATACCACCACCCCCTCAGAGGATGCAGACAGCTATGCTGAACAGTATGCCAGTGTAGTATACAAGCACCTGTACAACTGCATGGACTCAGCCATACCCAACAGAGCTAAAACCTGCTCCTCAAGGAAACACAAACCTGTCTGCTGGACATTCTCTATCAACAGGATTTACAACAAAAGGAAGTAACTGTTGTCCAGGGGTAAAAATTCCTACTAAGCTTCAACAAGCAAATTAGATCACTAATGAAAACCCCCAAAGCCAATTATGAATCAAAACTAGCCTCCAAAACAAAGGGTAACCACAAAGCCTTCTTCCATCAGGAACCTCCATGGCAAAGTCCAGGTTTCGTCTGAATTAGTTCTTAGTGGTACCATTAACACTGATCCTGTTGACTTAGCCAACCTGCTAGCAGATAGGTTCAGCACAAACTTCACCTCCCTGTCCCCCCAACGCCCATTTGACATCCCTGATACTTGTTCCACACCTCACATCTCTGTAGATCAAGTGTTACAGGTCCTATACAAGGCAAAGAACACAGCTTCCATGGAACCTGATAGTATCCCAGGCTGTATTCTGCACCATCTCCAGCAAGAACAGGCCTCACCATTGAGCACTCTATTCAACCACAGCCTAAGTACAGGCTTCATTCCAGCAGAGTGAAGAACTGCCATTGTTATCCCCTTGCACAAAGGTGGTGCCACTACTGGCCCTAGAAACTATCACCCATTAGCTTGACAAGTCTGATCTGTAAAGCAATGGAGTGTATTATTATGGAACTCATAAACAAGAACAAAGGCAATCTTCAACACTCAACCTCACCCAGTTCAGATTTGTCAAGGGCAGATCTTGCCTGTTGAACCTGGTTGACTTTATTGAGACTGTTACCAAGGCTCTGGATGAGGGAAAGTCGGTGCATACAGCTTACCTTGACTTGGCCAAAGCCTTTGACACAACACCCCAACTCAAGCATCATTGAAAAGCTAACACAAATTGGTGTAAATCCCTATCAAATCAGGTGGGTGGTCAACTGGCTCACCAATAGGACCCACAAGGTCAAAATAGGTGCCACCACTCTGACAACAGACCTGTCACTAGTGGTGTTCGTGAGGGATCTGTCCTGGGACTCCTCCTGTTTGGCGTCTACTTCTCAGAGGTCCAGGCAAAGACAAAAGGCCTGTGGCTGACAAAGTTTGCAGACAACAGTAAGTTGGGTGCTATTATTGATTCCCCAAATGATGTTAACACATCAACAAATGACTGGTGTCAAAGTCATGGTCATAAGTTAAATGCAAAAAAATGTATTATCATAACATTAAGCAAAAACATGGCCCCTACTGATTACCACATCAATGGCAATCCCCTAAGCACACAACCTGTGGTGAGAGACCTAAGCACACAGGTTGACAA
Source organism: Protopterus annectens (assembly GCF_019279795.1). NCBI lineage: Eukaryota > Metazoa > Chordata > Ceratodontiformes > Protopteridae > Protopterus > Protopterus annectens. The sequence goes on from NC_056737.1 coordinate 1,028,318,341, forward strand.
CAATCTCACATTCAACCATCATGTAGCGGCAGTGGTCAGAAAAGCCTTTTACTTTGCTCATCTCATAAGTAAATAGATTGCATCCAGAAAAAGGAGTTTTAGACCCTCTTCAAGAGAAATCTTGACAAGTGGATGGGAGATCATAGGTTTACCCCTGGGATCTCTTCTGTGTCCCTACTAGACAGAGGCACATTAAACTAACCTTAAAAGGGCTATCTTCTGTGACCTACTATACACAGGCACAGTCAACTAATGTAAAAGGGTGGCAAAAGCCAAACACACTCTGGCTAGGCTTATAAATGCCCTAGGGCAGATAGCCTAGTATCGACCTATGAACCTATTACCTCTCTATTCCCCTCCCTCATTGGGCCAATAATTGAGTACAATGCCCCATTTGGTATGTATCTCTCCAAACACCTACACCAGCTGGAAAGGCCACAGAAACACTTCACAAAGAGAATCCATGGCCTCCAACACCCATCCTATGCTGACAGGCTCACATCACTATCACTCTACTTGGTATCATACAGATTGCTCAGAGATGATCTCTGTCTCACCTACTAGGCAATCTCAGATCCTGCCCTATTAGAGGTGCTCCATATCTGTAAGTCTAACTTCTCAGTCATTACCTAATTGAAAGGTCTAAATCTAATATGTGATATTAACAAAAGCTGCTGGAGAGACAAGTTTGTCTCCCAGAGGCTGCCCCATCTCTGGAATAGACTCCCCATACATGTCAGAGTATGTCACTGACCCTCATCAAGTGCAACCTTGATGAGTTGATGGGAGACCACAAATTTGTTCCAGGGCTTCCACCTGTGTCCCTCATTGACAGGGATGCCAGGTGCTAACTGAGGATTCTTTTTTGGGGATAAAGTCTTGACTAGGCTTGTAAGTGTCCCAGGGCCATTAGCCTAATAACCTCTTATGATCCTATGAAATAATAATGCCAATCTAATTAAATCAAGTTAAATATACTGCAACATCATTAATCCAGAGGGAAATAAATATAATTTAACTTGCTAGTTGTTAGAAGCTTTGGTCTTATTCAGATTCATTTCAGGTTTTGGATATATGTGATGTGTGTTTCTTCAAGATTTCTTAGGTAGTATAGAGCATTTTGATTACTGGCTTAATTGATCCTGTTTTATTAAATATTAATAAAATATATTTAATATTTCGAGAAATTATTACTTGGCATATCATTGTTATTTAGTTTTATGTATTGGATAATTAAGATTTTTAGGTTAAAACAAAATTTTATTTCAAATCTTTAATTATATACTGTTATTAGAGATAAGCTTTATGATTAGAATAGATTAACCAATAAACACTTTGCAGAGGTAGAAGCAAATGATAAACTAGGGAATTATTTAGGGATGATAGGAGTGGTTTGAATGATTATATCATCAAACCAGGAATGTTACTTTCCATGATAGGGGTTGTAAATATCTCTATAGTATTATTGTTGTTAAATAGTTATAATGTTTTGTCCATAACAAAACATACAAAACATGAATACAGTTGAGTACTTCAAAGCTATAGTTTAACTTTGATAGATATACAGCATTTTAGTAATGACAATATTTAAATGTTTCTCATTAAATATAAATGGATTAAATAATCCCATAAAGAGGGGTGGTTTATTCAAATATTTTAAAACAAATAAAGCTGATATAGTATTTTTACAGGCAATTTAGTTATTAAAAAAGGACCTTGATAGACTGACAAATAAAGAATTGAGTGTTCTGTACTTGTGGATTCACATTATAATTCCAAAAAGAGAAGCATTATAATTTTATGGGAAACAATCATTGAGTATGCCTAAAGTAATTTATTTTATACTGACAAAAGTGGCATGATGGGGCTAGTTGTGTTTGAGTTAAATAAGAAAATGTATACATTTGTCAAAATCTATTGGATTTCTGGGCTTGGATCTAAACTAGCTAATAGAGATCTTGACATAATAGCTTTACATGCTAAAAGTGATATTCTATTAGCTTGAGATTTCATTTGTATGTTGTCAGAAAATGACACATCCAAAGATAAAAAGCCTAAGATAACAGCTGCAGTTAAACAACTAATTAATTTTACTAGTGCTTTGAACCTTACATATATAAAAGAGTTAAAATCAGAAAACACATTGAAGTTTACACACTATTCATATAGATTTGGTACCTAAACAAATATAAAGTTTTTGCTTCCAGTGAGTTGTTTTCTAAAGTGGAAGAAGTATTAATAACATCTTGTCATTTGTCTGACCATAATGCCATTACCTTTAAACTTAATCTAAAGCCTAATGAGTTAGTGTTTTGGCAAAGAATACCAGCTTAAATAGTTAAAAATCAAAGGATTTAAAGATAAGTTTTTAAATGAACTGAAGCTTTTTATGGATATTAATAATAATGGTAAAGTTCCTGGTGTTATCTTGTGGGACACATTAAAGGTGTATCTTTATGGCAGAACAACAAACTGGTATTTGTTAAAAAGGAAGGAATGGGATGATGAAATAAATATACTTCAAACAAAAACTGATAAACTAAAATTAAAACTCAATCCCTTTAATACAGATAAAAATGCAGAATTAAAGATAGTGAATCAAAAGTAGATAGAAATATTTCATCATAAAGTTTCAATAAGCATGAAAAAGCTTAAATTACAAACATATACTTTAAATCCTAAAAAATTACATAGATTAGCAATCAGATAAAAAAACTTTAATATAATAACTTAGAGCACAGATAAGAAAAACCTTAAAAAATAGCAAACCTCCTGGACTAGATGGTCTAATCTCAGAAATATATAAAAGATTTCCAGATAATATTTTATATTCATTAGTTAATGTATGTAAGGAAGTAAGAGGTGCATTACTTATCCCACCTGCTTAGAAATTCTCTTTGGTATCTCCTATTGTCCATGCCGGCGTGAATGACCTGAGACATACCTCCTTGGACTACATAAAAAGAGACATTGAGGAGCTCTCTGATTATGTAGCCTAGGCTGGTATGACCCTGACCCTGAGCAGCATCCTGCCCTCACCAAGAATGATGCCACAATACAAAGACAAGATGATCAGCTTTAATAATTGGCTCAATTACTGGTGTCATTCTAGGGGGATCCAATGTCTGTCTGCTTGGGATGACATGCTGGACAAGCCACGCTGCTTCGCAAGGGACGGCTTGCACCTATCATCACTGGGCTTCCGGATATTGGCTAAGGCTCTTGCCACCCCCATAGTGCCTTTTTTAGGCAAGGCTCAAAAGACAAACCCACCTCCTTAGAAAACAAAAATGGAAAAAAATTAAGGGTAATGCTGTTCAATGCCAGAAGTCTAAATCTCAAGATGCAGGCTCTCGAAGCACTCCTCAGTATGGAGAACATCGATGTCTGCGCTGTAACCGAGACCTTGTTCAAGGCTCCTGAGAGCACCCCAGCACTACCAGGCTTTACCTCGTATCATGCTTTTCGGCCCCAAAACCCAGGCCGAACCACAAAGAGAGGGGGGGTGTCCATATTCATCAAGGATACCCACACCTCTTGGTTAGTGGCAACTCATGAAGCATCGGAGACCATCCAGGTGCAGCTAACCATAGGCAAAACTGCTATACAACTGGTTGCATGTTACAGACCACCCTCCCAATCTCAAGAACCCCACTCAGCCTTCCTGAAGACATTGGAAGATATGAAATTCTCACCAAATACCATCATAGTGGGAGACTTCAACTAAACTAACATAGACTGGGTGCACTATTCTAGCCCTAACACCCTAGCCCAAAGGTTCCTGGAATTCATAAACTCAAATGCAATGGAACAGCTAGTCACCTCTCCCACAAGGGGGGATAATATACTAGACCTGATCATCACAAACATGGGGACAAAATGCTCCACACCGGAAGTATTGCCCTCACTGGTGAGATCTGACCACAAACTAATCACCCTGGATATACATTTACCACCTCCACCCCCAGCACTAAAGACTACAGTGAGAAACTTCTCAAAAGCCGACTTTACACTTCTCAAGACTGAGATGGTATCATTTAAGCCCTCAGGCTAATGGAAACCACATCCCACAATGCTGAATCCTACACAAATGCTTTCTACGGACATCTCCAAGAATGCATGGATCGTGCACTCCCAAATAAAACCAAGACCCTCTCCAACAAAGGAAAGCATCCTGTCTGGTGGACCAACCCAGCCATAAACAAATTGTATAACAAAAGAAGGAAGCTACTGCAAGACAGAGCAAAATCCCATAAAGGGAAGGCATCTCTGATCAGCACTAGTAGAAAGTTACGTTCTCTCATAAAAATATCCAAGGCCAACTTTGAGAGAAAAATCGCCAAGGACACTAAAGATAACCACAAGGCATTCTTCAGTTATGTTAGAAACCTGGGTGGAAACACTCAGATATGCTCAGAGTTAGTACACAATGACAAAAAATTTACCGAACCCACAGATATTGCCAATATTCTGGTAGACAGGTTCAGTGCAAATTTCTCCCCTCCCTCACCTCCAAAAGAAGAAATACTCATCCCAGCTGAATGTAACCTCCTTGTCATCTCTGATGTCCAGGTGAGAACCGCCCTCAACAAAGCAAAAAACACAGCATCTATGGGACCTGATGGTATCCCCGGCTGCGTGATATGTGAACTCCAAGAGGAGCTAAACCCGCATATAAAAATGTTATTTAACCTTAGCCTTACTACAGGATATGTACCTGAACACTGGCGTACAGCAACAGCGATCCCACTCCACAAGGGAGGCTCCACTACAGACCCTGGGAACTACTGCCCCATAAGCTTGACCAGCCTGGTTTGCAAAGCTATGGAAATAATTATTATGGAACTCATAAACAACGACATTGGGGACCTACAGACACTTGATCCCACCCAGTTCGGCTTTGTAAAAGGCAGATCCTGCCTTTTGAACCTGGTTGACTTTTTTGAAACAGTCATTAGAGCCACTGACGAGGGCAAGGCAGTCCATACAGCCTACCTGGACTTGGCTAAAGCCTTTGACACAATACCCCACTCGGGGATCATAGAAAAGCTAAACAGCTTAAAAGTAAAACCATATGTCACAAGATGGGTTTCAAACTGGCTAAAGAACAGAACCCATAAAGTCAAGATTGCGGGAGCCACGTCAGATTCAAAGCCAGTCACAAGTGGTGTCCCACAGGGCTCTGTCCTGGGACCCCTCTTGTTCGGCATTTACTTCTCAGATGTAAAAGCAAACATGGGAGGGTTGTGGCTGACAAAGTTCACAGATGACTGCAAACTAGGCGCCATAGTCGATATACCAGCTGACACATACATCCTACAGAAAGGCCTCACTGAAATGGACAACTGGTGCCAGAATCATGGCCTTAAACTGAATGCCAAGAAATGTATAGTCATCCCCTTTGGGAAAAACAAAATACTCACAAATTATCACATAGACAGTAACCCACTGAGTACCGAAAAAGTAATCAGAGACCTGGGGACCCAAGTTGATAGTGACCTCTCATTTGACACCCACATTGCCAAAGTGGTTAGAAAGACTTTCTACCTTGCCCACCTTATCATGAAGGGGTTCACATCCAGATCAAAGGAGGTCATCTTGCCCCTGTACTCCTCCCTTATCAGGCCCATGATTGAGTACAATGCTCCATTTGGTATGTACCTCACCCGGCACTTACAACAGCTGGAGAGACCCCAGAAGTACCTCACGAAGAGGATCAAGGGTTTCCAACATATGTCATATGCTGCCAGGCTAAAGAAACTCCAGCTCTATTCAGTAGCATACCGCCTGCTCAGAGGTGATCTGTGCCTGACATACAAGGCCATGTCCAACCAGGAATTGATGGACATGCTCCACCTCAAAAAATCAAAATCCATAAGAACCACGAGAGCCAAAGATTTAAACCTCAGTACAAACATGAATAGAACATGCTGGAGGGACAGATTCATAACTCAGAGGCTTCCCATACTCTGGAACAAAATCCCAGTCCATGTTAGGCAGAGCCCCTCACTGACTCTCTTCAAGAGAAATCTTGATGAGTGGATGGGAGATCGTAGGTATACCCCGGGGGTCACCCCTGTATCGCTACTTAACAGATGCACAGTAAACTAATTTTAATAAGTAAGGGGGTCTTCAATGTGTCACTACTAGACAAAGGCACAGTATTCTAAATTTATTCTATACACCTTAGTACCACTACATGGGGTGGTGAAAGCCACATCTCTAGGGCTAGGCTTGCAAATGCTTCAGGGCAGATAGCCTAGTACTAAACTATGAAACTATAAGATAAAGATCCCAAATTATGTGCTTCCTATCACCTTATTTTATCATTAAATGTGGATTATAAAAGGTCAATGGCTATTTTAGCTAAAAGATTAAATATTATAATAACAATCTTAATTAATGAAGATCAAAGCAGATTTATTTTAGGAAGAAAAGTGCAGGATAATAGTATTAAACTTCAATCTTTAATAGATATTGCTAATAAAAGTAAAAAAAAAACTGTCAATCCTGAGTTTAGACTTAGATAAAACTTTTGACTCAATAAATTTAACTTATCTTCAAAAAGTTCTTAAAGAATATTTTTCTTTAAGATTTATAGAAGTTATATAATACTTTTTCTTTTGTCAAATTTGTATATTTTATCTCTAGTTCTTTTAAAATTTTAAAAGGAACAAAACAAGGTTATCCTCATTATTATTTGCCCTTTCAATTGAACCTTTTGCAGCATATATCAGAAATAATAAAATAAATGTTTTTCTGTTAATGATAATTATAATTCTAAAGTTCAATTATTTACTGATGACATTCTGTTAACTACTTGCAATATTGAGTTTTCATTAGAAAGCATTATGAATTCATTAAAATAGTTTGAAAAATAATTCTGGTCTAAAATTTAATCATAATAAAACTGAAACATTATTAATTAACAAAACAGTAACCCCCATATTATCAAATTTCAAAGAATTCAATTGGAAAAATAATTTAAATATTTAGGAATTAGTAAAAAAGAGAAATGGAAGGAGATATTAATATTAAATTATAATAACTTAGTTAACAATATAGCAAAGTTAGTTGAAAATTGAAATATATTTTTCAATAGAAGACAGACTTACATTAATAAAAATGATAATCTTGCCAAAAATCTTACATCTTGCTCATTCATTATTATGGGACTATATCATGTTGCCAAACTTTTAAAAGTTCAAAGGTCATATGGTCGACACCATATGAGCGAACTTTTAACAGTTCAAACATTTCAACAGACGTACAGTGTGGAATGGGAAGATTTCCCTTTTCTATAGTGCAATCACGGAGTTGGTATATTTAAAGAGCGGGGGGTGTGGTGGGCACAGCTCCCCATGTTGGGGTGCAGAGGGCTTGCCCCCATGCTTAAACCAGTCAGGTAGGTTTTTTCTTTGGTTGATTTTTTTTTATTACATTTTTGAAAGTTCGATTACATGGTGTCGACCATATGACGTTCAACTTTTAAAAGTTCGATTATGTAATATAGATGCTTATTATTACCTCCTAAAAATCATTAAAAGCTTCAATTCTATATTAATAAAGTTTTTGTGGTCTCCACAAAAACTGGGAATATCATATCGTTGTCATATAAACAGCTGGAAGGAGAATGGTATTGGATTTCCTAATATAGAACTATATATTAAATAAGCTATTTTAAACATTAGTCATCTTTGGTTATATTCAACATATAATTTGAATTGGTACATAGTAAGGTACACAAATATGTGGGACTGAGACCTAATATAGTGTATAAGAAAGGCCAGAATCTCACACGCTTATGTGAGAAGAAATATATTCAGTGGAATCATCAGCAGGGTATGATGAGAAAGTGCGACATTTGTCCTTTTTTTAAATATGTTTTGGAAGGATCTGAGTTTAAAATCAACAAGGTGAATATAAGATTAAGCCACAAGATGTATTGTAATTCAAGTAGATTGGTTTATTGTGCCTCATGTTCTCACTGTCCTGGATTTTATATAGGAAAAACTGAATGAAGATTTAGGGACATGATTTATGAATGTATACATGATATTAAAAAAAAACTAGCGCTCTTTCTAAGCATTGTGTTGAGCACCCTGAACATACTTTTGCATTCTTTGCCATCAAACAGATTGATATAGAAAAAAGAGAAGGTCCATGGACTTTATATTTAGAAAAATATAAACTGTGATGGCAATAACTACTTAATGCAACAAACTGGCCAGGATTGAATGATCAGTTATCTATAGAGTGCTTATTAAAATTGAAAATGCTGGAGAGAAAAGTTGTTACATACTAGTAATATTTATGGAATATCTGGTCTACAGTATGGGCTTAGAGGATTATTTTTATTTCTATTATTGCTATTAGTTTTTACTATTTTTATATTCTTATGATTATCTTGGGTGGTTTTTCCCCAACATTTCTGGGTTGATGGATATGGAATATGCATTACCCAATCTGAGGGAGTATCAAAAACCAAACCCCATCCTTAATGAATATGATAGGTGAATTATATGTGCTCCAGATAGGATACATTTTCTTGTATGTACCTCTTGGATTTGATGGTAGGAACTGCCTTTAACTAACCAAGAGTGAAGATAGTTTTAGGGTTGACCAGTCAGTATTTATAATTGACTTCCCATCCGAAAATGAGATAGTAACCAAGCCCCCTTAGAAAACCTATGTATAAATAAAGGATTCTATTTAAACATTCAGTTATATAACTGACTTTATCTGATGAAGTTTTTGTGTTGAAAATGAAAGCACTTATCAGTTAGGATAATTTTTAACTGTTTGAATTTGTTTGCAGCTTAGTAAGATAGTGATTTTATACACTTTTACCTGTTTCAACTTTTAAATAAAGACATCGTGTGGATGCTATTGCTGTTATTCTGGCCATCTCTTTGCTTTTTTAAAAATAAATCATACTTGTCAATAATTTATAGAATTTTAAGATCTGAATTTATAGACTTTGATGTGTCTCATCTGGAATACTCTACAAAGATAAATAAAGAAACATTCTCAGAAACAAATAAAAGGTTATATTTGAAATCTGTTAGTAACTCTACATCCTCTGTCTACTGGAAACTCTTCACTTGAAAGGTTCTACATAGGAATTTTCTAACTCTGAATAAAGTAGCTTTGTTTTATAAAAAAAAAGAAATTTTAAGATGCTGTTAATATATGATCCTGGAATGTCAAATGATTGCTTCATTGGAAGGATTTTGAGAACTTTGTTAAAGCCTTATGGTCAGACAAATATAACATTACTGATTCTTTGATTTTATTTAATGTCCCTATACCAGATCAATGTCCAAGAAACTAAGTGCCTCTCCTGTGGTCTATCCTAGCTATTGCTAGAAAGGTTATTACAATGAATTGGAAAACTAAAACCACCATTTATTTTTCTGACTGCATTAATCTAGTTAAAAATGTGTGTAATAAAGAACTAAAAACTATATGTAATACAACTATGAACATTACTCATAAGAAGTTAGCTTGGCAAAAACTTAAATATTTGTTAGAAAAGTGTTAATGTTATTAGCTTTTATTAGCACTTGTTATGAACTTTGCATATAGTTTTGTTTTATTCAGTTGTTGGATTTATATCTAGTGATTTATGTTTGTTAATATTTATTAAAAAAAAAATGAGAAAATACACTCCAAAGCAAAACCTTTTATTTTAACAACATTCTAAGTTTATATAAGAAATATTTAAACTCTGTCTGTATTTTTGGACCTTTGACCCCCATTATTTTTGTCTTTGTCCAGATTTTTTTATACTAAGAGGTTGAGAGGTGTGGATACATGTCCCGAGGTTGAGAGGTGTGGATACATGTCCCGAGGTTGAGAGGTGTGGACACATGTCCCGAGGTTGAGAGGTGTGGATCCATGTCCCGAGGTTGAGAGGTGTGGATACATGTCCCGAGGTTGAGAGGTGTGGATACATGTCCCGAGGTTGAGAGGTGTGGACACATGTCCCGAGGTTGAGAGGTGTGGATACATGTCCCTTTTCATGACTGATCTAAGAGCACTATATGGTTAAGTGATTTGCTCAGAGTCATATAGTAGGCAAATGAAGATGGATGGGCTCAAACACGGTACTTTTAACACCTCATAGCATTAGTACTTTGCATTTGCTGCCTGAATAAACATGCTTGCAAAGCACTTGAAGGTGCTATTAAGAAACATAAGCTGAAAAGAAACTCATATAAGCACTCAAATCAGAACTAACTCTAAATCTTTTTTTAATTATGTCGGAAGTTAAGGAACAATATCCAGCAATTTTCAGAACTGATCCAAAATGATAGCAGAATTTAGATGCCAAAGGAATAATTAACATCAAAATCAATACATTTAGTGCTAACTTTGCCCCACCCACTGTCATGTATTTCTGCCTAATATTTTAGAAGCCAATGTCTGCTAAGATTACTATGGGACATGCCCTCTCTGCTCTATCAAAAATGAAGAATGCCATGGCCATGGGCCCTGATAATATAGCAGGTTCTGTGATGATAAGTGTCAAATATGCTTTATCTGAAGCTGTATTAAACTTCTTTAATAGAAGCCTTTAAATGGGCTATGTACAACTACTGACTCAGGAAACTATGGACCCATCAGTCTCTTCAGCCTTACTTGTGATGTTATGGACTTTATAATGTCTAACCTTATAAATTTACCTATATTAAAGTTATATACTGCCTGTTTAACCTAACAAATCACTTCAAAAAGCTAGCAGTAGACAGTTGTTTTTCAGTGTACCCAGCATATATGGAAGTGGCCAAATAATTTGACATGATTCCACATGCCAGTATTATTCAGAAACTCATAAACCTAAATATTAACCCAAACTTTCTGAATTGGATAACTAATTGGCTGATGGACAGAACCCATGTTGATAGAGTTGCAGGTGCCACCCCAGACAGTAAAAATTCACAAGTGGGGGTCCCTTTGGGCTTAGTACTAGATCTTCTACTATTCTCTTTTACTTTCAGATCTGCAAGCTAATGTCCTTGGTATCTGCCAAGTTAAATATAAGGACAACTGTAAACTAGAAGTTGTTATTCAGGCATCCAGTGAGAATCTGCTACTACAGGAGGAGTTGGACTATGCAAATAGCTGGTACAAGTATAATGGTTTAAAACTAAATGCAAATATATATATATATATATATATATATATATATATATATATATATATATTTATAGATCCTCTACACTACACCGACACACTACAAAGCCGACACCCAAAACACCAAGACCAAAAGACTGATGACACAGATGATCGACAAGGTGAAATCCCGACAGCCAAAACACCGACATGGGCAATGTGTGAGCGTGACTTGGTAAGTGTGCGATAGTGAGGGATTTATGGGTAGGGTGCGGACAGGTAAATGTGCGATAGTGACGGACTTTAGGTTTAGGGGTGGGTTAAGTGAGTTAGGGTTAGGGTGCGGGTAGTGTAAGTGTGCGATAGTGACGAACGTTAAGTTTAGGGGTGGGTTAAGTGAGTTAGGGTTAGGGTGCGGGTAGGGTAAGTGTGCGGTAGTGTCAGACCTTAGGGTTAGGGTTTGGGTTAAGGTTAATGCATATATAGTTGTGTGTAAAGTGTAGTTCATATTTTGTGTGTCAGTGTTATGGTGTTCAGTTTTGTGAGTTTTCAGTATTGTGTGTCGTCGGTCTTTTGGTCTTGGTGTTTTGGGTGTCGGCTTTGTGGTGTGTCGTTGTAGTGTAGGGGTTATATATATATAAATTATATATATATATATATATATATATATATATATATATATATTATTATTATTATATATAGAGGTAGATAGTCCAGTTTGGAAAAAGCAAGAGGTTCACATTTTATCACATACTGAAATATCCCCAAAGGTAGACACTATCGTTAGAGACCAGGGTACCTTTGAGGGTGACTCCTTATCCGCTATTCAACATGACTACACTGCAGTTAGGAGATACTTTTATCAAATCTACTTGGTAAATAAGATCCAGAAATGTCTTATTTTGCCTTTATCGATCCCTTATCTGGCCTATCACTGAATATAAATATCTCTTTGGTATGTGCTTATCAACATAGAGACCCCTAGTGAGCAGTGAGTTCTAACCAAAAAAATCACAGGCTGACAAGTCCCTTAGTTATTTTGACCTATGAGTCACCCTATCCCTGGATTTTCTGTTGTCTGTACACCTATATAGTGATCCACCCTCCTTAAGCTTACAGATCATTGTAGAACTATGTTCCTCAAACACTCATATGAAGAACCTTAATCTTTATGAGTACATTAATAGAATAGGAAACATTGGTGTGACACATTCCTATCCCAGCACATTCCTTGCCTCTGGAATTAAGTACCTCTGCATGTAAAACACAATAGCACCTTAGGCTTTTTTCTAAATAGCATGAGGTTGGTGGGTGTTTCTAGTTTATAGGGTAGTTTATTCAATTACGCTGGGGATATTTTACACAAGGCTGTTTCAATGGACTTTAAGGTACAAAGGTCTTAGCAGTTGTGTGAGGTCACATTTTCTTAGGTCATAATTTGTGTTTATGAACCATGAGGATATTTTTAAAAGGGGAACAGTATTGTCTGCTCGGTAATTTAAAGGTTAATGCAGTGAACAGAATGGTAGTGCTGGCTGTGACTGGTTACACTTGTTTTTATTTAAAGTCAAATAGTGACATTCAGTAGGCTCAGATGAATGATTAAACTTGGAAATGTTGTTTTCAGTGGTTTATAATAAATCATTATTATGTGGTGAGAGTCAGCTATAGCAGGCAACACATATTTTAGTTATGGTAAAAGGTCATTTATTGCAATACCCTTTCTTGCTTCAAAGGTGTAAAAGTGTGTTCTAGGAAATATTTAGTGATTTAACACTTTTTTGACTGGAGTTCAACATGTAAACTGAAGGAATGATTTTGGCCTAATTCTATACCAAGGTATTTTTGGTGTGTAATTGTGAAGATTGGGGAAAGATGGGAGAAGGCTGCCAGCCTAGTCAAATAGAATTTGATACATAATTCTATAATTTGTATATATAAATGTAAAATACAAGCTTGTGTTCTTAAATGAAAGAAAACACTGTAAAATGTGAACTTCAAGATTGTTGCAACATTGCCATCTGCTCTAAGTAAAACCAAGCCAAGCATTTCAAATGATCTTTGAAGTTACAATTATCTAAATGGTGGTGCCAAAATGGCTGGCTGAAAACATTCTTTCTATTGTCTTAACTTAAGGAATAATTGTTAGAGTGTACATGTCTTTAAATGTCTTTTATTGTTGTAGTTTCCTGAGCAGGTGTTAGATTGCTATATAATGCAGTTTGTTGGCCTGGGAACTCCAGACTAAGTGTCAAAATGATGTAATGTGTATACTGGGAAAACCTAAGTGTCAAAATGATGTAATTTGGGAGGGCCTAAGCAGAGCTGTTTGTTAGTGAGTTTAAAAACTATTGTTGAGAGAGAGAGACTATAAGTATTTTGTCTTGGACCATCAACCCCAGCACTGCTTATGCTCTAAATGTATGTAAGTAAGATTGTAGCACTGTGTTTTCTCTTAAGAATAGCTAAAGATTAGAAAGTTAGAGTAAGTGTTTTTCTTTGACCCCAGACCTGTCCTACTGTATTATTTTAAGTTTTGTGTGATCTCTGAACTCTTAGATATATATGTGGTGTAGTAGTATTGTATTGTGTTATAATTATTTATTATTAAATATTTTAAAAACCTTTACCTGTGGCTGGTTCATGTAGAGATAAGTAAGCTCTAGAGTACATTGCACATTTATAAAGTTTATGCCACTCTAATAAGCCTTAGACTGAATAGTCACATTGTCAATTGGATAATAATATTGCACAGTAATAATTGTACACCCTTTTAAGGGCCTTTGGGTAGCTGATAATTATTAGCTGGTTGTGGCAGTAATTACTGCCGTATAGTCTGGGTAAAGGGGCACAGAATCTGTGTCAGCCTTTCCCAGGAGTGTCTGTGAAGTTGTATAAATACTTATCTCAAAGTGTGTGTGTGTGATGTGTCAGCTACCTGGGCAGGGACACAAAGCACTGGTGGGACAGAGAGGATACTGGAGGTTAGCTTGCCAGCTAGGCTGAGATCTGGACCCTATAGCTGTGCCAGTGGGGAGTCTTATTGGGGCTCAAGAAAAAAAATGTATCCAGCACCAGGAGAAGTTTCAAACAATTTGTAGATATATTTATTAGGGAAGACCCAAAAAATCCATAAGCAGCAATCCATATGCTGCTTATGGATTTTTTGGGTCTGCCCTAATAAATATATGTGCAAATTGTTTGAAACTTCTCCTGGAGCTGGGTGCATTTTTCCTTGAGTTTCATATTGGTTTAATCCATGCACCCTGTCTCCTTGCATGTATTTGGTTGGTCCTGGGTTCTATTGGGGACCTGGAGAGCAAGAGAGCAACCAGCCCCAGTCTGACTGTGATCTCTGTGTGCACTTAAGGGAAATTGTACTTTACTGTGTGTATTTGTTATACTTTCCTCTTCTATGAGATGGCCTTCCTGGTGTTAGTGGTGAGGATTGAGGCTCCTTGGTTGCTGGGCCAGGGCATGGTCGTCACAGTGATATAGGGTATGGAATTAACATTAGGGTCTGTAGTAAAACATGGGGATGTCACATTTGTTTTTTTTCTTTGTTTGTTTTGTTTTATTTCATTGTAATAAATAACATGGGAGCAGATGTTATGTGTTAGTAGACAACTTTCTTTGACAATCCACCTCCAAATACCTTAAACATCTTCTTGTAATCCATTATTTAATATTGTATCGGTTTTATTTGTTCTTGAAATAACAATATTTGCTATATACCAAGTGCAGGAAATGTGTGAAATATCCCAACAGTGTCTGTTAATGAAAAGTGTTCTAAAGAGTGGACCAAATTCTGTAATGGTGTCATTGTATGTAAGTGAATGAGTTAGCACCCAATAACGTAAAGGTTCTGCTCAGCAGATAGTTGCTCAACAATGAAAATGCATCTTCTCAAAACAATCATGTTTCAAAGGAATACCTGAGGTCCAACAATATTGTGCCATTCCACATGCACTTGTCAATATTTCTTAGGATTTGATTCATAATGTAGTACACGTCAGTAATGTTTGGGTCAAAGACTATGCTATGTGTCTGCCACTACTCCATATTTTTGCATGTATTGAAGAGTCTGACCATATGAATTTTTTTTCTTAAGATCTTGACAAGTGGGCACACATTTGCCGTTTTTCTCTAATCTGTTACATGTCGGGTTGCAAGAGACCTAGGAAGTGGTCCATTCTTTGGATGAGACATTAAATCAATGATCCATCAGGGTGCAGAAGACGTAAGAAATGGTCCATTCTTTGGATGAGACATTAAATCATGGATCCATTTGTTAGAGTTGGTTGTAGCTCAGGTGGATGTAAAAGATCCCATTGGACCTATTGAAAAGAGTAAGGGTCCTTTATTTATATACAAAAATAACTCTTATTTACAAAATATTTACATATTTACAAATATTTACTTGTGTACAAATATATAAATATACAAATCAGTTTACACATATTTATAATTTCCTTTACAATCATACATTTTCAAACCTTTTAGACCCCCCAATCATTTTTCCATAACCACCATTTGATTTAATTTAATATTGTTGTTAAAATCTATTTGCCATTAAACCTAATTTCACTTATTCTTTCATTCCATGGAATCAGTACAATATAAAATAATTTTATCTATTCTTTTAATATAGTCTTTACTTCTATTCTAGTTATATCCATATTTAATCATTACCATGTTTATTTTATCCACTTTATTTTATTTAGTTTTACATTTGTTAACTAGGTTAGTCTGACTGGGCCCAGAGAGCCCTTTTTCAGCAGAGATCCAAGGAGAAAAGCTCAAGGAAAGAAATTAGTAAAATATAAGAAAAAAACTAACAATTCAAGTTGTAAGATATTTTGCAGTACAAAAACAGAGAAAGAGAAATATGCAACACATCTTTTATATCTTCAAAAAGTCTTCTTTACATAGTTTTCCCATGGCTTTTTACTTTTTTTACATTTGAAAAACAGATATTCTGTATTTTTTTCTTCTTGACAATCCAAACATATTCTATATTCTATCACTTTTCTTTTTAGCTGGTATATTTCCTTCCACTGGCAATGTATCTATTACCAGTCTCCACAAAAAATATTGAAATTCTACTTTCTGATTACACCATGGGCCAGATTCACGAAGCCTCCGTGTAAGAGTTATAACTCTTACACGGAGGCTGCAGTTAAACGGTGTGATGTCAGCATGTCATGCATATGCATGAGGTGCATGAGGCATGCTGAATCACACTAGTAACTCTTACACGGTCCATGTAAGAGAGTAGGGGGCGTGTCTGTAGGCTAAGCCCTGCAAGCGGACACGCCCCCGGAAGACTAGAATGGCTGAAAGTAAACAGCCACGAGAGAGGCCATGGAAATGTGAATAAACACACTACACAACACATGCCCGACAGACCATCAGTGTATAAAGTGAAGAGATGTTATAAAATTAAATTAAAACCTGTTTTATTTTTTTTAAACCCCGTAAATGTTTGCTACTGTGTGTGCACGTGTGCGCGGGTGTGCTACTAGCGCAATTGCAGTTAGCAGTCAGTGGAAAAGGATATAAAAACTAAATATGCAAAGTAAGCCAAGAAGTAATAGCTTAGCGGTAGAGTTGCTGGCCTAAGAGTAGGCAGGCAGGGTTCAAGCCCCCACAACAACCTTTTTTTTTATTGTAAATAAGCACTAAAAAGCCATTGTGTTCAGGAAAATCATGCATTAAAAATGACAAATTAATTTACACAAGGAAAATTAATTTGTCATTTTTAATGCATGATTTTCCTGAACACAATGGTTTTTTCAGTAAACCTTCTTTTTATACATCTAGTCTTCACCACACTATTAAGACATTCGAGGAGATATGCATTAAGGACATGGAACGTTTATTTAAGTCTAACGCTCATTTCACTGATAATTTAAATAAAAATGAAAGAAAGGCATTGGTTAATTTAAAGTCACTTTCAGACAAACTAAGATTTATGAAGAGTGACAAGGGGTCCAATATAGTGGTCATGGGGAAGGATCAATATGAGCAGGCCATGTTAAAACTATTGAACAATACTGATGAGTATGAATTAGTCCCTTACCACACTATATTAAAAAGTTTTAAAGCTGTACATACACATTTGTATGATGCACTAATGTCTAGTGAGATTAATATTAAATTATACAATTTTTGCCTCATTGAGAAACCAAAAATAGGGGTCATTTTTGGTGTGCCAAAAATGCACAAAAACATTCTTGATCCACCACTACGTCTGATTGTGTCATCCCCACATTCAGTAACGGAGGGTATTTCCCTTGTCATTGATGCATTATTAGGACCAGTGATTTATGATAACTTATCTTACATAAAGGATTCCTGGCACTTTTTGGAAAAATTAAAAATTTTTACAAGAAGGAAAAGTGCTAGCATTTTTGATCCATCGAAACAGGTTATATTTACTATGGATGTAGTGAGTTTATATTCCTGTATTCCTCATGATGAAGGGGTTGAGGCATTACGTGATTATCTCACCAACAAAAAGTTATTTACTAATTCTATTATTTCAGTATTGTGCAGATTTGTGGAAATTATTTTGGAAAATAATTTCTTTATTATTATAGACAGAAACGTGGTGTAGCCATGGGGTCATCTGCAGCTCCCGCCTTTGCTAACATTGTTATGGCATGGTGGGAGTTGTATTGTCTTAAAGTTTTGAAAGAGAAATTTAATGTTCTCTTCTACTGTAGATTTATTGATGATTTATTGTTCATCATAAATGGCAACACTGACACTGTAGATTCTTTTATTAATACAGCTAATTCTTTATCCAACTTTATTAAATTCACTTTAGGTGATGTTGGCAAAGCAGCCAATTTTTTGGATGTACATGTATGGTGGGACCATAATGAGCATGTATTTCATAGTAAAATTCATAGAAAAGCCACTTTCACGAATGGATACTTACATAACAATAGTGGACATCCTGAACACATTAAGAAAAACATTCCAAGAGGGCAGTTTATTCGTGCCTGTCGAATGACCACCAAAGAAGATGTATTAATTTCTGAGTTAAAATTCATTATTGATTTATTCATTCAGCGTGGATATAAAAAACATATTTTAATTGATACAGCCCATGAAGTATTTAATAAATGCTTTAATCAATTTAGCCCTATTTTACATGATGAGAAAATTGTTTTTAATGAAATTAATAAATTAGATAATAGCAATAAAAACATTATTTGTTCTTTGGACATGAGTTTAGACAGTAATAAAATCAAGAAAGTTATACAAACTAATTGGAAAGTGTTACAAGGCAATAGAGAGATTTTTGGTATTGTAGGAAATCAGCCACATTTTGCATTACGTAAAACTAACACCTTGAAAAATATTCTAGAACATAATCAAAACAAAGAAGTTATTTCTGCTAGTAGGAAAAAAGGAATGTTTCGGTGTTTTAATTGTAAAATTTGTAGGTACATTTCAGAAGGACCTTTCATTGACATTGCTAGTTCTGATAAAATCATAGAAGTTTCAGACTCCATGAATTGTAACACCACAGGAGTAGTTTATGTTAGTATTTGTTCCTCTTGTCCTGCATTTTATGTAGGCATGACGACTAGGTCTTTAGCCACTAGGATTAGAGAACATCTGTATGCCATTAAGGCCAAAGATAGTAACAATGCCTTATACAAGCATTCCATAATATGTCCTAGTTTTAACAAGTTTTTATTTTCTATTTTAGAAAAATGTACATCAGACAAAAGAGCAGGAGATTTTAAAAATTACATTGAGCAAAGAGAGTGCCTGTGGCAGATTAGATTAAGGTCTGACATTCAACCAGGGTTAAACGAAAGTATTAATGTTAAATGTTTTTTAAAAGACCGTAAATTAATTATTAATAAAGGTTTAGGTATTGATTTAAAAACTTATTTTTCATAAATGTATTTTCACGATGTGTTTTTTAAGTTTAAACTATTGTTAATTGATTAATTTGTATGGCTATTTAAAGTGTCTTAGTAGTAACGTTCTTTGTATTCTGATGAAGGTATGACGAAAGCGGAAATTAAATCATTTTACGCTATTACCGGCTTCTTTGGAGTTTTATATTTTTCAAACTGTTCAAATTGTTGCCTTCACAGGCTACTCTGAAGTTTTATATTGCTTTACCTTGCTTAAATTGCTTGAACTGCTTGAACTGTTGTTTTAGCTTTTTAGCCCCCACAACAACCTTTTTTTTTATTGTAAATAAGCACTAAAAAGCCCCCTGACAGTATTGTACAAATGTAAAAGTATTCCCTTTTGTAAAATGGAATGAAATGGAGCATATATTTTGAAGTAACACAATAATAAAAATAGTCAGAAATGTACTGATAGCTAAGCTGCTGTGAGACAGACTGCCCGTAGCTGAGTAGTGTTTAAAAAGCTGCAAACTGCGTGCCCGTTGCTAAGCACCGGTTTAACAGGCTGAAACTGTTTGCAACTAGCTGTGCTGAGAGGCTGAACATGTGTGTCACTAGCCAATTAAGGTTTATCCCAGCGCACACCGTTTGCGCGCTGCTCCCACAAGCTAACTGTCAGTGCGCATGCATTAGCTCCGCGCAAATGAGCGCAGACCTGCTTTTAAGTGCTTAAAAGTGCTTTTGGCATGTTTGATTGACAGGTCTCAACTCATTTCTGTCAGGAAAATCAAAAGTCAGTTGCCAGATTCGAACCCAGGATACCATGCACTAGAGTCAAGGTACTAAACCACTAAGCCATGACAGCAATACCTAGAAATGCAGAAATAGCATATATATGGGATAAAATCCAGAATGGAGCATGATAAAGCATTTTCAGTGAAGTAGATACAATTCCAAAACGGCCAATCAGAGAAATGTGCAGGAAAAGCGGCATATATAAGCCCCATAGGCGGGAATACACAGCAGAAACGATTGTAGAACAGACCTGCAGTCAGAATGAGTGGAGTAGGTGAGGGACGTTGCTTACGAGCACAGCGTTGGGGCGTTGAGGAGTACAGATACATGGTCTGGCTCCTTGTCCATCATCACGAGGCCCAACTCATGCAGGGCCAGGTCTCATGGGGAGCGTATAGGGCAGAAGCATGGGACCAGTTGGCTGGTGATCTGACCAGTGCTACTGGCATTCCACGCACTGGTGAGCAGGTCCGTCACCACCATGCGGACCTGAAGCAACGCAAGCAAGACCAGTTGACCGAATGGATCCAGGAGGCCCGGGATATGCCCAATGCCCCACTACTGAGTAAGTTACATTTTGCTTATGTATGTAAGGATTTCAACTGTCTGATACCATGGAGATGTGTAGTCCAATATTACTTCTTTCGTATTACAGCTGCAGGTGTCCGCTCTGCGAACCGCGAGATGTATGCCCGTAGGCTGGTGCGGCTGCGCCACCATGCAGGTTAGTAACCCCACCCATTACTTGTAAATAAATATTATACTGTAGCATGTATCAGAACACTGCAGTGTATTGATTAAAAGTAATATAATGTGCAAGCAAGAATTGAAAGTCTGCAGGTATGGCTGCAACAAGTTCATCAGTATGCAAGTGTAACTGGAAATATAATTGATAGAATTAAACAGTGCTGTAATACAGATGTCCCACCATTAATTAAATATAGTGTAACCTGCAGTAGTCTCAAGAGTACAGCTTCAGAATCTGAGGTAGTCATATGTGAGATATATCCCCTGTTGAA
Source organism: Protopterus annectens (assembly GCF_019279795.1). Lineage (NCBI taxonomy): Eukaryota > Metazoa > Chordata > Ceratodontiformes > Protopteridae > Protopterus > Protopterus annectens. The sequence goes on from NC_056737.1 coordinate 1,028,339,156, forward strand.
ATGCTGAATCATGACAGAAGTGAGGCTGTTGGAAAGTGTTTGAATCACCACCAGTCTAACATGTGAACAAAGCCTAGAAGTACCAACCTGAACTGTGAAGTTGCAGAATGTGTGAGAGTGACAGAAAGGGTCATGTATGAATAAATAAAGTAGTAATAACCCCTGAATATAGTAGCCCCAGTGTATTTCTACAGAACTAAATGCATGTGGGAAGTACATCTTAATATCCCAAACTGATTTCAGTGTGTCAGAATCTGGAATATCTAGGCCAAATTCTGTATATGGTGATCACAGTAAACAATTTGCAGATAGAATGAATGATTATCTGACAGACTAAACAGCCATAGTTGTCCCCTGTCCTGTCATCAAAGTGTAGTAGGATGATGTATCCGATCAGATTCAAAATAAGTAGGATAGTGATGTATTTGTAACAGGTGTAGCATGACAGTCAAATAAAAATTATTTTGAAACATCAGCCTCAACTTAATTGTGCACCTATTACAAATGTAAATCAATGTGTAACATATGAATGTGTCATCACTTTCTATCTCCACCCAACCCTATAATTCCATATAACAACACCCACTAAATAATGGTATGTGAACATTTCATTAATCATGGACATTTGTCCGTTCCAAAAATATATGCATGTCTGTTTGTGCATGTGCCCTGTTCATACCTGCAAATTTGATGGCCTGTTGCCATTAATCAACCCTGCATGTTGTTTGACTGTGTATTTCTGTTCAAATAATGCATGTGATATTGATATGCCCCTTGTTCAATGGTGTTAATATCTGGGTGTTTGTTTGATGGGAATACCAATGCATGCTGTTACAACTAATCTGAATGGAATAAAATGCCACTAACCCAAACTAACATAACTACTCACAAACCTAGAACGCTTGGGAAGGCAGGTCCCAGCGGACCCACCTCTCCCACCTCAGCTGGCGACTGCACCTGGCACTAGTGCCCAGGCCGGACCCCCCTCCGGTGGCCCTGTGCCACCTTCGGGTGGAAGCACTGCAGGGGATGGGGCCTGTCCCCCCTCTGCAAGTGTGGCCGGAGGGGTTCGTCCACTCACCCTCCAAGGTGTCCGGTCTGTGGTGCGAAGGGAGATCCAAGACTCTGTTCTTGGGCCCCTATGCCAGCTCGAGGCTCGTGTGGCACAGCTAACGGCCCCAGCCGTTGCCCCGCCTACACAGCCCCCAGCACAGCCCCGTCCTGGGCTGTGAAGGAACAGTGGCAACTGCCTATGAGTGGGGATATCAGTTCCACTGTTGCCATCTGTGGGCTCATGCATCTTGGATATCCCAACCTCCGTCCCCGTCAATTGTGTAACCCCCCCACATGTGTCATACACCGCCCCTATATGCGTCTTGTCTGTCTTGTCTGTTAACCTACCCAACCTACCTCCCCAGCTATACCGACTTCCTTCACCTGACATACCACTCTCACCTGAAAAAAAAAAGGGCACTCTGTACCCACAAAAAAATTATGCCCCATACATAGCTGTCCATGTCGCACACATGTCTGCTTGACATTGAAACAGTTAATTACAATTGGCTCTACAACAAATATTAATGTTGTCCTGACACCTCTCTCAGGGGTGAAAGGTTTCCAATGTCTCACCAAAATACATGGAAATGCACAGCTGTTGCTGCCAAAGACATGGGCATCTATGGGCCTTACCTACATCCCTCCTGCAAATCCCACGCTTGTTTCCCTACTGTCTTACCCTCTTTGTGACCCCTTTTTCACCACTTTCCTGTCACCCCTTTTTCTTTTCTTTCAAGGAAATTAGCGTGGGTGTGCGCTTGTGTTAGCGGAGCTCACCGTCAGTGCGCATGTGAGCTCAGCAAGCGCAGACCTGGTTTTAAGTGCTTAAAAGTGCCTTTATGGCACTTTGATTGACAGGTCCTGTACTCAGTTTGAAAGTTTGCAAAGAAAAATAAATTCCCACTGTCAGTCTCGAACCCAGGACCTTGGTAACATTAGTCTGTATGACCTACCACTAAGCCATGCCTGCCTTACAAGAACACAGTGCTAAAATAAATATAACATGTAATAGTAGGAATCAGTATAAAGGCAATATAGGAGATGTACTATCCAAGCATGTCAGGCAGAGTTTTAATGGCCAAATTACTGGATTCCCATACTAGTTCAGTGTTAACAGATACAGCCCTGCTACTTGTTAGCTTGTACATAATACTGTAAGGTAATGTACATATATGAAGGTACGTATATCTACACATACATGTATATAAATATATATAAATACATATGAAATATAGTTGTAGGTGTCAGTATCCATACACACTCACTACAGGAAACAGTGAACATAAATGCAGCAACCTGAATCTGCAACACAGCCTGACCCCTGTGTGACCTACTTACCCTTCTAACTGCTTAAAGGTGGCCTCAGCACTTTGATTGACAGGTCCTGTACTCAGTTTGAAAGTTTGCAAAGAAAAATAAATTCCCACTGCCAGTCTCTTCATAACATTAGTCTGTATGACCTACCACTAAGCCATGACTACCTTACAAGAACACACTGCCAGAATAAATATAACATGTAATAGTAGGAATCAATATAAAGGCAATATAGGAGGTGTACTATCCAAAGCATGTCAGGTAGAGTTTCAATGGCCAAATTACTGGATTCCCATACTAGTTCAGTGTTAACAGACACAGCCCTGCTACTTGTTAGCTTGTACATAATAAAGTAAGGTAATGTACATATATGAAGGTATGTATATCTACACATACATATATATAAATATATATTAATACATATGAAATATAGTTGTAGGTGTCAGTATCCATACACACTCACTACAGGAAACAGTGAAGATAAATGCAGCAACCAGAATCTGCAACACAGCCTGGCTCCTGTGAGACCTACTAACCCATTTAACTGCTTAAAGGTGCCTCCAGCACTTTGATTGATAGGCCCTATACTCAAGTCAAAAGCAGAATATAAGCATACTAGTAGGTCCTACCACAAGACCATTGTAACACTAGTCTGTATGACCTACCACTAAGCCATGACTCTCATACAGGAATATAGTGCTAAATAAGTGGAACATGTAATAGTAGGAATGAAGATAAAGGCAATATAGTATGTCTACTACTCAAAGCATGTCAGGCAGACTTTTATAGTCCCAATTACTGGATTCCCATACTAGTGTAGTGTTAACAGAAACAGCCCTGCTAATTGTTAGCTTGTACCCAATAATGTCAGCTAATGTACATATATGAAAGTATGTATATGTACACAGATATATATATATATTTATATAGCAATACATATGACATATAGTTGTAGGTGTCAGTATGCATACACACTCACTACAGGGAACAGGCAAGAGAAATGCAGCAACCTGAATCTACAACACAGCATGAAGCATGGGAGATGTACTAACCTTCACACTCACAGAACACTGTCAACAGCATACCAGCATGGTCCACGCCCTACAATCTGAAAGGGCAACGCCTATCTCACATACCCTTTTATAGCAGTGTCCTGAAATCACAGTGAGACATGCAATCAGTACACACCTGGCTGCATACAATTAGCAAATGCTGCCTTACAATTGGTGCAGAGGCCATCACATGGACCTATGCAGATACCTACAAAAGCATTGAGTACCCACACTACACTCATGCAATACAATCATTGCACAAAACCTACAGAGAAAGAGAGAGAGAGACAGAGAGAGAAATCAAACAAATATAAGGACAGCCAGCAGCAAGCAGCAAGCAGCAAACAGCAAGCAGCAAGGAGCAAGCAGCAACAAGCAGCAACAAGCACCACTTGCACAGCAACAGCTGCCACAAACACAGGTAATGCAAAGTAGCAGGTTAATCCTGTGTATACTGTGACACCTCCAAATGTATCATAGTTCACTATCTATAGGTAGGTCCATGAGATAGGATGTGTGTACATAGTCCTGAAATATAAACATATGTAATATTGCTGTACATGTTGCCCATACTTAACACTTCCATAGCTTAGAACACAAGGCCAGTTGTGCATATGAGGCAGTAGTTCCCAGGGTCAGTAGAGGTTCCTCCTCATTGGTGTGGGACCACTGTGTATGTATGGCACTGTTCAGGTACATATCATGTAGTATGGCCAGGGATTAATATCAGTCTGTCATGTGGTGCTATGTCCTCCAGGGGTGAATGTAGCACACATCCAGGGATACCATTTCGTAACAGTGATGCTATGTGTTCTGCAATGATGAGGGTGGCTCTCACCTGGACATGTGAGAAGATAGGGAGGTGACAGTCATCTGGGATAACTAAAACCACATGTGTAGGAGAATGGGGGGGGGTACCTGCACCTAAACTGTCTGCAACAATGTTGCCAATATCTGTGCATTTGGTGAATGTGAAGCATCTTAACACTGCTGACCACAGATGCCTTGCCGTCATGTGAATCTGCCCTGTGCTGCAGTAGCCTCCTACTATTGTTATACAATATGCCTGTATCTGTAGTCCACTGGACAGGATTAATAAGTGGTGTGCAGTTGTTCTGGGTTAGATATGTGTGTGCACAGTACATGCAGTATGTGGGATGTCTGTGGTAAGCATATGCAAAGGTGCTGGCGGTGTGTGTTGTGGCTTCCACTGGCCCAATGGGCTGCATGGATAGCATCACTGTCATAACTAGTGAATAACTGTGTAATTACATGCATACATAGCAAGGTAGTGTACTGTGCTTGTGGTGTTGTTCGGATATGTATATCCAGGCTGAGTAATGTGTGTCCACATCACAGGGTTGGATGGCAACACGCATCCAGTATGTAGGGATGAACACCCAGAATGTGTCAGACGTGTCGCCTGTGCAGAAGTATCCGGCCATTACCTGTGCATCCCCCACAACACACACACATGCAACATATGGCAGAAGTACTATAGCAGTACACACATGTTCATAGGTTCATACTAGGCTATTTGCCCTAGGGCATTGGTAAGCCTAGTAGAATGTGTTTGTCTTTCGCCACCCAATTACAAGTTATGCTGCTATGCCCTTGTCTGACGTTAGTATACTGTGCCTCTGTCTAACAGTGACATAGAAGTGATACCTGGGATACAACTATGATCTCCATCCACTCATCCAGATTCCTATGGAAGAGAGTCAATGAGGGACTCTGCCTAACCAGTAGTGTGAGCTCATTACAGAGTGAAGGAGCCTCTCGGTTAGGAATATGCCCTCCAGCATGTCCATGTATGTCAGTGCTGAGGTCCAGCTCACCTGAGCATGTGGCTGTATGGGACTCTGATTGCCTGAGGTGCAGCATGTTCATTACTGCTGGGTAGGACATGGCTGTATATGGCACGCACAGATTGCCTCTGAACAGGCAGTATGCCACTGAGTCCAGCTGGATCTACTTTACCTGGGCAGCATATGACATCTGTGTGAGCCATTGCATCCCCTTGATGAGGTACTGTTGTCCTGTACCAGTTGCTGTAGGTGTCTGGTTAGGTACATCCCAAAAGGTGCATTGTACGCAATTATAGGCCTGATGATGGATGAGTAAAGAGGCATAATGACCTCCCCTGCCATACATGTGGATCCCTCATGATTAGCTGGGCTATGTAACATGTCTTTCAATCCACATTGGCCATGTGGTTGACAAATGACAGACCGCTACCATGTTTCTTCCCCAGGTCCCCAATTGCTTTGATAATGGTA